>NC_056726.1:1200332712-1200340212 GCF_019279795.1 Protopterus annectens
TCGGTCAAATGAAGTGTCAGTCAAATGAAATTTCGGTCATTTGGTCTCGGGCAAATGGATGTCGGGCAAATGGAAGTTCGGGCAAATGACATAGACCCATATATATATATATATATATATATATATATATATATATATATATATATATATATTATATATATATATATATATATATATATGTATATATATATATATATATATATATATATATATATATATATATATATATATATATATTTGGGTTCCGTTCAGAATTTCGACTAAAAACTTCGAATTATATATTATTGAAGATCATATGTTCGAAGTTTCAAACCTTTGAAATCCTGAATGGAGATCGACATATAGCGCAGACCAGGAGATTTCTCTTGTCCTCACTGTAGTGCGATCTCGTAGTTGGTATATTTAAGTTGCAGGGGATGTGGGGGCTTAGCCCCTGCATAAAATGTTTTACTGTGTTGGGTGTTGTTTTGTGGAGTTCACAATTCCGAGATTCCAAGATCTTGAGATTCTGAACTCAGTGTTCTGAAATTCGAGATTTTGGGATTTCAAAATTTCGTAGTGAACCCATAGATATATATATATACATATATATATATATATATATATATATATAGTATATATATATATATATATATATATATATATATATCACGCTTATGCTTTGAAGTTTGTAATTGAAACATAGTTGCCTATTTTTCTACATATGTTTCTTCAAATATAGGCTGCCTTTTTGAATATACTGATTTCCCGAATATGTTCAAGAATTTGCATTATGTCTTTGTCCTCCTCTTTTCATCTGAACTACTTTGGTATTTCTTCATATGAGTCATAGGAAGTAGGTTTGTTATTCTTGTTGAAGTATCTTGGCTGCATTCCAGAAGTTGTTATTTTGGTCAGCAAAATGTGACATCTCTGTCTGTTTCACTAGGGAATCACATGATATCACAGACAGTTATGATGTCAGCTGTAGGCAGGTAGCCAAACTCTGGGAAGTGTAGGGCACCAGATTTACCTAATGTTCATCCTGTCTACATATTTAAAATTAAAAGAGCCAAATATAATGAAAATGTAAGCTGTGAGCTTAACAATCTTATCAATTATGTTTTTCAAAACCTTCCTTTGAGACAGCAAAGCATTTTAATTGCCTTTGCAGTAGGTTATATACAAGCTCTATGTTTTAATCACATTTTTTTCTGGAAGGAACATATTTCTGTCAGAATATGTATTTGCATTACTTTATTTACCATTCTGAAAAATCTGGGAAAGCTGTATGTCTTCATGATAAAGATAAATGCCTTTTTTCCCCTTTGAAACTTACTCCTTATTTTCGCAGAAAGAGGTGAGGTTTTCCCATAAGATAAATATGTATCCTTATGACATCAAAGGTTTGTTCTGCAGTGTTTTAAAGAAAAACTGAAAACTCACTGTGACCACAAAAGTATTGCAACAATGCATAGCATCACCCATCATATGCAAACATATTTATGCATCTCTTATGACATTGAGGAATTCAACTTTGTTTTAGTCTCTTGTAAATCTGTTGGAACTGCCTGGGAAGAAGACGGGAATGACAAGACTATTCCTGCTGTCCGACGGGAATATGGGACGGAATGACAACAATCAGATATGTAGATTCTATAGCAAATCATCCAGTCTTCCACTTACCTCAACCCTTGCTAGCTTACAGAAACTGCCCCACTCTAATTGACAGAAACTGACCCATTTTATCTTTAAGAAACTGACCCACTTTAGCTTACAGAAATTGACGTGCTCTAACTTACAGAAACTGACTTACTCTAATTTATAGAAACCGACCCATTCTAACTTGCATAAACTGACCCACTCTAACTTGCAAAAACTGACTCAACTAATTTACAGAAACTGACCCTCTAATTGACAGAAACTGACCCTTCTAACTTTAAAACTGACCCACTTTAATTTACGAGATGACCTGCTCTAACTTACAGAAACTGACCCATTCTTACACAAACTGACTCACTCTAATTTACAAAAATTGAACCACTCTAACTTGTAGAAACTGACCCACTCTAATTTACAAAACCGACCCAATCTAACTTACAGCAACTAACCCACTCTGACTTACAGAAACTGATCCATTCTTACTGAGGGCCTACTCTAACTTACAGAAACTGATCCATTGTTTGAATCCTACTCTAACTTACAGAAACTGACCCATTCTTACGAAACTGACCTACTCTAACTTCTTAACTGATCCTTCTTACGATGACCTACTCTAACTTCAGAAACTCCAGTTGATTAATTAGGTCTGTACAAAACTGACCCATTCTTTGAAGCTGATCTACCCTATTAAAATGATCCTTTCTTACTAATTTCCCTCTCTAAGTACAAAGTTGTTCCATTCTTTGAAACTAAACCTCAAGGACTTACAGAACTGCCTTGGGGCTGAAACTTCCCTCTATGTTTGGGTAGTTGAAGTCACCCAATATGATGGTGTTTGGAGAAAATACCCATTCTTACTGAACTGTTCTATTTAAGAATAAATTCTTACAAAAACTGACTCCCAAATTTAAAGGGAAATTTTCCATTTAAAAAACCTGATCTCTACATGCCTTACTAACCTTATGTGTGGGTTTAGTTCCTCATTGAGTTCATGTAGCACACAGCCGGAGACACCGTCCGGTCCCATTGATGCTGTGTTTTTGCTTTAGAGAGCAGCTCTCACCTGGGCATCTGAGATGTTTGGGAGGCTAGACTCTGGTGGGATAGATATTTCTCCTTTGGGGGAGGGAGAAATTTGCACTGAACCTGTCTGCCAGTATGTTGGCAATGTCTGTGGGTTCAGTGATTTTTATCATTTTGGCCTAATTCTGAGCATATCTGGGAGTTTCCACCCAGGTTTCTAACATAGCTAAAGAAGTCTTTATGATTGTCTTTTGTGTCATTAGCGATTTTTCTCTCAAAGTTGGCCTTGGATGATTTTATGAGTGATCGTAGTTTTTGCTAGTATTGATCAGAGATGCCTTCCCATTTAGGGATTTTGCTCTGTCATGTAGTAGCTTTCTCCTCTTGTTGTAGAGTTTGTTTATGGCTGGAGTCCACCAGACCGGGCGCCTGCCTTTGGTGGAAAAGGTCTTGATTTTATTAGGGATTGCTTGATCCATACATTCCTGGAGGTGCTCGTAGAAGGCATTTTTAAGGGTTTCAGCAGCGTGGGTTGTGGTTTCCACTGGCTCGGGGCCTTGAAGGATACCACTCCAGTCTTAAGAAGTGTGAAGTTTGCTTTTGAGAAGTTCTTCACTGTGGTCTTTTTGCTGGGGGTGGGGGCGGGATGTGGATCTCCAGTGAGATTAATTTATGGTCTGATCTCACCAATGAGGGATATACTTCCGGTGTGGAGCATTTTGTCCCCATGTTTGTGATGATCAGGTCTAGTATATTTTCTCCTCTTGTGGGAATGGTGACTAGTTGTTCCATAGCATTTGAGTTTATGAACTCAAGGAACCTTTGGGCTAGGGTGTTGGGGCTTGAGTAATGTTCCCAGTCTATGTTTGGGTAGTTGAAGTCACCCAATATGATGGTGTTTGGAGAGACATTTATACTCTCCAGTGTCTTCAGGAAGGCTGTGTGGGTTTCCTGAGTTTGAGAAGGTGGTCTGTAGCATGTTACAAACTGTAGGGCAGTTTTACTTATGGTTAATTGCACCTGGATGGTCTCCGATGCTTCGTGCGTTGCCACTAACCTGGAGGTGTGGGTATCCTTTATGAATATGGATACTCCCCCTCCTTTTGTAGTTCGGTCCGGATTATGGGGCCGGAACGCATGATATGAGGTATAACCTGTTAGTGCTGGGGTGCTCTCAGGAGCCTTGAACCAGGTTTCAGTCACAGCACAAACATCGATGTTCTCCATATTGAGGAGGGCTTCGAGGGCGTGCATTTTGAGGTTTAGACTTCTGGCATTGAGCAGTATTACCCTTAGTTTTTCTCCATTTTTGTTTTCTAGGGCGGTAGGTTTATCATTTGAGCCTTGCCTAAAAAGGCACTATGGGGTGGCAAGAGCCTTTGCCAATATTCGGAAGCCCAGGGTGACAGGTGCAAGCCGTCCCTTGCAGCGTGGCTTGTCAAGCATGTCATCCCAGGCAGACAGACATTGGATCCCCTTAGAATGACACCAGTAATTAAGCCAATTATTAAAGCTGATCATTTTGTCTCTGTATTGTGGCATCATTCTTGGTGAGGGTAGGATACTGCTCAGGGTCAGGGTCATACCAGCCTGGGCTACATAATCTGAGAGCTCCTCTATGTCTCTTTTCATGTAGTCCAGGGAGGTACGTCTCAGGTCGTTCACACCGGCATGGACAATGACTGAGTCATACTTGTACTTGCTGTGGAGTGACCTGAGTGCTTGTGTTATGTGGCGGATTCTAGCGCCTGACAGGCAGCTAACTGTGATCTTTTCCTTGTTCAGTCTGGTGAGTGGGACGTCAGTGTGTCTGACTATGGAGTCACCTATAACAAGTGTGTCTGGCATTGTGTTTGGCCTTAAGGGCTGTGACTGCTTAGCACACTGACTTTGAGAACTATGTGTTGCATGTCTTATGTCTTGAGGTCGCAGTTGCTTGGGTGTCTGCTTTGGAGGCCTCTGTAGTTTTGGTAGATTTTTGATCAGTGCCTCCAGTAGGTCTTTGTGTGTTTATGTGTTTGTTTTGCAGTTGTGATAGTTCTATGTGAAACTGGGTTTGTGATGTGCGTGGTTTCCTTCTCCTCCTGTCTGGTCTTGCCAGTCCTGAGTTGAGAGAGCTCAGCCTCCAGTTTGGCTATATAGTTGCATCTCTCACATGTATTTGTGTTTTGTGGGAGAAGGAGTGGGTTGTCTGTGTACATGAGGCAATTGTAACATTGCCTCAAGATGCCCAGATTCACCAGCTGAACAGGAGAGGACGCTAGCAACTGACCCTTCGACATGCTAGAAAAAGTGAAAAAGTTTGCTGTGTAACTAAGTCAGAAGGGACCTATAGGGAAATGGGTACTCAAGGGGATTATATATATTAAATTGTAAAAACAGTAATCTGTAAAAATAATAAAAAAAAATCAAGATGATACTTATATTTTGTAGCTCAGCTGCAGTCACAACTTCTAATGTCTGCACTGTGTGCAAAAGACAGAAACTTTTTTTTTTTTTTACAAGAACACAAAAGAACCAGCCCCCACTAGCCAAGAGATAATTACACAGAGGAAATGTTTCAGTTTACACAATAGCCTACAAGACAGCAAGCACTAGAGACAAATGAAAGTTTTTAAACAGATAAGGATTTGTGAAGATACTGAATAGACAATGTGCTTTATATATATTAAATTGTGAAAACAGTAATCTGTAAAAATAATAAAAAAAAATCAAGATGATACTTATATTTTGTAGCTCAGCTGCAGTCACAACTTCTCTAGTCTGCACTGTGTGCAAAAGACAGAAACTTTTTTTTTTTTTTTACAAGAACACAAAAAAAAACAGCACCCACTAGCCAAGTGATAATTACACAGAGGAAATGTTTCAGTTTACACAATAGCCTACAAGACAGCAAGCAATGAGGTATTGAATGAATGGTTAAAAAGGAATAGTGGATAAAGAAATCTTACTGAAGTTATGAAATGTATATGGAAAAAAATGGAGACAAACAGATTATAAATAACTGGAGACCGATAGTATTGAACAATATTGATTACAAAATATTTATGAGGATAACAGGGAAAATATTAAGAAATAGTGTGGATAAATTACTTGAAGACATGATTATTGGTAAAAAAGGTAAAGGAAGTCAAGATTTATTAAGGAAATTGATAGAAGTGATAGATGATGTTATACATAAAGAAGCAGACACTAAAGTTATGGTAGGAGAGGCAAGTAAAGCATTTGAAAGAATACAGTATAATGTTTTGTGGGATATATTAAGAGACTATAATATAAATGATAATAAAAATGCTGGTGTGAGAATAATAATGTGAGAGTGATATTAAATGGCTGGCTAAGTGGTGAAATAAACAAAAAGTGGAATAAAGTAGGGATGTCCGGCCAGCAATATTTTGTTTGCATTATTTATGAATGAAGTTGCAAGGAAGATGAATAGAGGGTTAAGAACAGCAAGATAGTGCATAAGAGAAGAAATTCAAATTCCTGCAATTTGAGAGTCGGGGAATAATTAAGATATAGGGAATTGTGTTATATGTTTGATAAAAATGTAAATACTTGTGAGTAATGTATATTATAGCAATAACCCACGCCTGGGTGTGGGTAATGCTGGATTTACCCACGGTTGGCGTGGTTTGGTCACGAGGGCAAATCAAGTACATAGGACATTTCAAGACAACTACCTCTGCATAATTGTATCAAAAAGTAGAAGAGAACCATTGGACAGCCTATGTAGGAGATTCTATATCAAAAACAGATATAGTAATTGGTTCTCTGAGAGAGTAGCCCATGCCTCAAATATACTACCAAATCATATTAAAGCAAGTACTAGTTTGGATATTTTTAACAGCTTAAACACTTATAGAGAAGCCTGTTTTTGGTATACAGCAGGCTAGAAAGGTTTTACTGCCTGTGATGGAAATATTTGTACTTATGTATATAATAATGCAATTTCATGTACTTCAACTTAGTTATTTTGACTTTGTGTCATTTCCTTTTAACTTTGTGAGCTGTAACTAGCTAGAACACAATAAAATTTTATTTGCATTCAAACCTATAACTAGCTCATAGGTTCATAGGTTAGTACTAGGCTATCGGGCTTGGGGCCTCTGCAAGCCTAGCCATAACGATTCCCAATTCCCTGGATATGTCTTCCCACAATATTTACTTCTCTGGGCCCCTGTCTAGCAGGGCGACTGACATGATCCCCGGAATGAATTTCCTATCTCCCATCTAATCATCAAGGTTCCTTTTGAAGAGGGCCAATGAGGCGCTCTACTTGACATGTATGGGCAGTCTATTCCAGAGTATGGGGAGTCTCTGGGTCAGGAACCTATCCCTCCAGCATGTTTTGTTCAGTGTGATGACAAGGCTTAGATCCCTGGAGCATGTGGCTCTGAGGGATTGGGATTTCTCTAAGTGGAGCATGTCCAACAGCTCAGGGTTTGACATGGCCTTGTATGTTAAGCAGAGATCGCCTCTGAGTAGACGATATGCCACAGAGTACAGCTGGAGTTTTTTTAGATGGTGAGCATATGGCATCTGCTTTAGGATTGTGGATTGCGATTCTTTTAGTGAGGTATTTCTGTGTGGCCTTTCCAGCTGCTGCAGATGACTTGTGAGGTACATACCAAATGGGGCATTATACTCTATAATGGGTTTAATGAGGGATGAGTACAGTGGGACAATGACCTCCTTTTTTCTGGATGAAAAGCCCTTAGTGATGAGGTGTGCCACATAGAAGGATTTCCTGACTGTTGTGGCAATGTGGTTATTGAAAGTGAGACCACTGTCCATCTGTGACCCTAAGTCTCTCATCACACTTTCGATGTTTAG
>NC_056726.1:1200342712-1200362712 GCF_019279795.1 Protopterus annectens
ATATATATATATATATATATATACATATATATATATATATATATATATATATATATATATATATATATATATATATATATATATATATGTATATATATATATATATATATATATATATATATATATATATATATATATATATATATATATATATATATATGGTTCCGTTCAGAATTTCAAGCTCAAAACTTCAAATTATATATTATTGAAGATCATATGTTCGAAGTTTCAAACCTTTGAAATCCTGAATGGAGATCGACATATAGCGCAGACCAGGAGATTTCTCTTGTCCTTACTGTAGTGCGATCTCGTAGTTGGTATATTTAAGTTGCAGGGGATGTGGGGGGCTTAGCCCCCCTGCATACACATGTTTTACTGTGTTGGGTGTTGTTTTGGGGCGGAGTTCACAATTCCGAGATTCCAAGATCTTGAGATTCTGAACTCAGTGTTCTGAAATTCGAGATTTTGGGATTTCAAAATTTCGTAGTGAACCCATAGGTATATATATATATATATATATATACACACATGTATATATATATATATATATATATATATATATATATATATATATATATATATATATATATATATATATATCATGCTTATGCTTTGAAGTTTGTAATTGAAACATAGGTGCGTATTTTTCTACATATGTTTCTTCAAATATAGGTTGCCTTTTTGAATATACTGATTTCCCGAATATGCTCAAGAATTTGCATTATGTCTTTGTCCTCCTCTTTTCATCCAAACTACTTTGGTCTTTCTTCATATGAGTCATAGGAAGTAGGTTTGTTATTCTTGTTGAAGTATCTTGGCTGCATTCCAGAAGTTGTTATTTTGGTCAGCAAAATGTGACATCTCTGTCTGTTTCACTAGGGAATCACATGATATCACAGACACTTATGATGTCAGCTGTAGGCAGGTAGCCAAACTCTGGGAAGTGTAGGGCACCAGATTTACCTAATGTTCATCCTGTCTACATATTTAAAATTAAAAGAGCCAAATATAATGAAAATGTAAGCTGTGAGCTTAATCTTATCAAGTATGTTTTTCAAAACCTTCCTTTGAGACAGCAAAGCATTTTAATTGCCTTTGCAGTAGGTTATATACAAGCTCTATGTTTTAATCACATTTTTTTCTGGAAGGAACATATTTCTGTCAGAATATGTATTTGCATTACTTTATTTACCATTCTGAAAAATCTGGGAAAGCTGTATGTCTTCATGCTAAAGATAAATGCCTTTTTTCCCCTTTGAAACTTACTCCTTATTTTCGCAAAAATAGGTGAGGTTTTCCCATAAGATAAATATGTATCCTTATGACATCACAGGTTTGTTCTGCAGTGTTTTAAAGAAAAACTGAAAACTCACTGTGACCACAAAAGTATTGCAACAATGCATAGCATCACCCATCATATGTAAACATATTTATGCATCTCTTATGACATTGAGGAATTCAACTTTGTTTTAGTCTCTTGTAAATCTGTTGGAACTGCCTGGGAAGAAAACGGGAATGACAAGACTATTCCTGCTGTCCGATGGGAATATGGGACGGAATGACAACAATCAGAAATGCAGATTCTATAGCAAATCATCCAGTCTTCCACTTACCTCAACCAATGCTAACTTACAGAAACTGCCCCACTCTAATTGACAGAAACTGACCCATTTTATCTTTAAGAAACTGACCCACTCCAGCTTACAGAAATTGATGTGCTCTAACTTACAGAAACTGACTTACTCTAATTTATAGAAACCGACCCATTCTAACTTGCATAAACTGACCCACTCTAACTTGCAAAAACTGACTCAATCTAACTTACAGAAACTGACCGACTCTAATTGACAGAAACTGACCCACTCTAACTTTAAAAAACTGACCCACTTTAATTTACAGAAGATGACCTGCTCTAACTTACAGAAACTGACCCATTCTTACACAAACTGACTCACTCTAATTTACAAAAATTGAACCACTCTAACTTGTAGAAACTGACCCACTCTAATTTACAGAAACCGACCCAATCTAACTTACAGCAACTAACCCACTCTGACTTACAGAAACTGACCCATTCTTACTGAAACTGACCTACTCTAACTTACAGAAACTGACCCATTCTTACTGAAACTGACCTACTCTAACTTACAGAAACTGACCCATTCTTACCGAAACTGACCTACTCTAACTTACAGAAACTGATCCATTCTTACCGAAACTGACCTACTCTAACTTACAAAACTGACCCATTCTTACTGAAACTGACCTACTCTAACTTACAGAAACTGACCCATTCTTACTGAAACTGACCTACTGTAACTTACAGAAACTGACCCATTCTTACTGAAACTGACCTACTCTAACTTACAGAAACTGACCCATTCTTACTGAAACTGACCTACTCTAACTTACAGAAACTGACCCATTCTTACTGAAACTGACCTACTCTAACTTACAGAAACTGACCCATTGTTACTGAAACTGACCTACTCTAACTTACAGAAACTGATCCATTCTTACTGAAACTGACCTACTCTAACTTACAGAAACTGATCCATTCTTACTGAAACTGACCTACTCTAACTTACAGAAACTGACCCATTCTTACTGAAACTGAACTACTCTTACAGAAACTGACCCATTCTTACTGAAACTGACCTACTCTAACTTACAGAAACTGTCCCATTCTTACTGAAACTGACCAACGCTAACTTACAGAAACTGATCCATTCTTACTGAAACTGACCTACTCTAACTTACAGAAACTGATCCATTCTTACTGAAACTGACCTACTCTAACTTACAGAAACTGACCCATTCTTACTGAAACTGAACTACTCTTACAGAAACTGACCCATTCTTACTGAAACTGACCTACTCTAACTTACAGAAACTGTCCCATTCTTACTGAAACTGACCAACTCTAACTTACTGAAACTGACCCATTCTTACTGAAACTGACCTACTCTAACTTACAGAAACTGACCCATTCTTACTGAAACTGACCTACTCTAACTTACAGAAACTGATCCATTCTTACTGAAACTGACCTACTCTAACTTACAGAAACTGACCCATTCTTACTGAAACTGACCTACTCTAACTTACAGAAACTGACCCATTTTTACTGAAACTGACCTACTCTAACTTACTGAAACTGACCTACTCTAACTTACAGAAACTGACCCATTTTTACTGAAACTGACCTACTCTAACTTACAGAAACTGATCCATTCTTACTGAAACTGACCTACTCTAACTTACAGAAACTGACCCATTCTTATTGAAACTGACCTACTCTAACTTACAGAAACTGATCCACTCTGACTCTTGCAGAATCATCCACTTATTTTCTTCGCCAGCTTTTACTTTTGCATTACTCTCATTACCATTTTCATATATCACCCCTCCTGTAATTCCCATGGAGCAATAGTATTCCACATTCCAGTACATCAATATCCCCTTTTCCATTACTGCATCTAGTTCCAAGATCAATATCCTCTCCTTGTTAGTCCACTCTCTTTCCTTCTCTCCAGTTTTCCAACTTCAGAATCCCCATGAAACCCTGGCTTCTTCCTTCCTGAATATGCCTTACCATTTTTTGCAAATATCCACCCACTGTTCATTGTCTTGTTAAACTGACAGATCATGTATATGTATACGATAAGTGCTGTTTCTTCCTTTCCCCTATTTTTTATAACTTCAGTGGTATCAACATTCATATATGCAGGTTTCTTTACTAATGGTCCCATAAGCTATGCCAAGCTTTCAAAATATCACACATTTCCCTGTTCATGTCCTCTTAAATGTGTTCCTCATTTCACTTACACTCTTATTTCTCTTATTCCCTGTTGGCAGCCTGTGCTCTCTTATCAGTGCTATCCTTTATCATAGGAAGTGTAGGAAGTTCAATATTACTGAAATCTTGTGACAATTAATCCTTGCTGGTACCCACCATAGACAGTATTTGCCCTCTCAAGGAGCCTTGGGTGAATTTATGAATACCCATCAAATTTTCTAAGTCCCATTTCAAGGAAAATAATGTATTGCAATGCTTTATCTTGTGAAGGTGTCTACTCCAGAGGTGAAGAAGACACTAAGTAATGACTTAATCTTTATGTCTTGTTTTGTTGACCTGCAGCTGAAGCAGGTTTAGATCTCTTATTGTAGTATTTCTGGGACTGTTTTATTTGTAAAGGTACACGTCATCCTGGATTACTGGGTAGAAGCCAAGGCATATGTCTCCACTGAGAAGCCTATAAAACTCAAAAAAGAGGAACACACTGCTTCTTGTCTTTTCTGGTAGTTCAGGGAAATTTAGCCTGTGATCCTTGTTTGGAATCTCTGCGGTGTTTCCAGCTGTGTGAGATGCCTGATGAGTTATATCCCAAAGTGGATTAGTACTATACCTGGTTAAATCAGTACTTGAATTCAAGGAAACAATAACATCATTAGATCTGGATGATATGCTGTTGGCAATCAGCTGTGCTAAATGGAAGGATTGTCTGACATCGCTCGTCAGGTGAACAGGCCTGTAATTTCCAAGGTCTGAAGTACCGCCTCCTTTATGGAGTGGTATCACAAGTGCTGTACTTCTGGAGCTGTGCTTGTAGCCAGGCTTGGGTTTAATAACCTACCCAGCAGGGCATATTTAGTGCTATTTAACAAACAGCTCAGTGGTTTATCTGTTCTCATAGAGGAAGTGTTCTTTGTCTTGGACAGTACTTTCAGTACACCTTCTTTACTGATGATGGAGGGGTGCTGAGAGAGATGGGTACATATTGCTTAGGATAGCTATCTCAGAAATGAATTTTACATTTACACTGTCTTTATATGCGAGTACTTTGGCACTGTTCATTTAGCCTTAGTAGGTTTTACCATTTAATATGATTTCTGTAGATTTTTAATGTTGTTTTTTAATTACTAACATAACTAAAGAAGGATTTGTAAATGCCCTAGGTTTCAGATGCCAGTCTGAGTTCGCAGGCAGCCTTAGTATAGCTACTATTCTTTTTTTTTAATTCTTAGTCAAATTCCTAATATTTCCTTGATTTGTGAGTCTTTAGATCTGTAGTAAGCTCTATTGATTTTTTTTAAATTATATTATAAATATTTATGTTGTTGGAGAGCCAGGGTTTTTGGTGGGTCACATTATACATAAGGGTCACCCCTTTCACGTTTTTACTCACTTAAATTTGGACCAGGGCCCTTGTCTTCTCTTTTCTACTATGTTTTGCATTTTACTGTTTTTCCTTGTCTCAGAGGTACTGCACAACCTAGAACAGATGCAGTAGTCTTTGTGAAATAGGTTCTTGGGTTCTGTCTTAATTTCTAGTCATTCTGTGTGTTATACTTTGTATATTCTCCCTATGTTGACATCTACTCATCCATCCTTATTGTTTTGTTATTAAGTAAGAGGCTAAAACTAACAATAAATCTAAACATTTATCCCTGGTACTTTGGCAACATTCATCCTTATTTTTTCTCTTCATATCATTTTTGGTTACAGTTTTTTATCCTACTTGGAAGGATTGTTGTCAAAGTACAAGGGGAATAAATGTTCAGATTTATTGTTAGTTTTAGTCACTTACTTAGCTGGTTCCATGGTGTAATGGTTAGTATTCTGGACCCTAAATCCAGTGACCTGAGTTCATATCTCCGTGGAACCCACTGAGGTGTTTTGTCATTTGTCTGGCACTATTTAAGTATCAAGGTAGGTGCGGAAACAGTTTAGGATGGTTGTAGTGGTACAGTGGTTAGCGTTGTCACCTCACAGCAAGAGGTTCTCTGGTAGGATTCTTAGCTGGGGTGCCTTCTGTGTGGAGTCTGCATGTCCTCCCTGCGGTCACATGGGTTTCCTGGATATCATATTGTAAACATTTTCTTCCAAAATGGTTTCTTTTAAATTAACAGGTGAGCAGTTACAGTGACTTAGAAAGTGCCTAGCCATAGGGTTACCAGTATACGTTTTTATGTCCTTGATATACGTCTGTAGCCATACTCTAAACAGTATGTCTGTTTCACCCTCAAATAAATTGCTGTAAGAATGAGAGAGATCAAGAAAATCAACTCAGGAAGAGACGTTGTACTCAGCAACAGGTATTAAACTTAATCCTGGATTCTCCTAAAAAAGGACTGGTGTAAGGACATACACACAAGACTACATTAATAGATGAAACTGCCATAACATTATATGAAGTTACTCCAGATCAACATGTCCCCTAATCTTCTGCCCAGTATAAAGAAATTAAAGAATATAATATATTAAATTGTTCATAATATGTTAAGAAAGTAGTATAGGACAACACTTTTAAATAAAAGAAAGTGGGATGAGTGGATCTGGCCTCCTCTGACGTATTCCAGGACCCTCAAATAAATTGCTGTAGGAATGAGAGAGATCAAGAAAATCAACTCAGGAAGAGACGTTGTACTCAGCAACAGGTATTAAACTTAATCCTGGATTCTCCTAAAAAAGGACTGGTGTAAGGACATACACACAAGACTACATTAATAGATGAAACTGCCATAACATTATATGAAGTTACTCCAGATCAACATGTCCCCTAATCTTCTGCCCAGTATAAAGAAATTAAAGAATATAATATATTAAATTGTTCATAATATGTTAAGAAAGTAGTATAGGACAACACTTTTAAATAAAAGAAAGTGGGATGAGTGGATCTGGCCTCCTCTGATGTATTCCAGGAACCCACCTGGTAAATAATGGAACAAGGGTATGACATGGCTAAGCTTATAAAGGCCCTAGGGCCAATAGCCTAGTAACCTCTCATGAACCTATGAACCTAAAATAATAAGGGTTTATGTGCTTCTATTGATCAATGTAAGCCTGCCATGAAACCCAGAAGCCTTGGGTCAATACGTTACTGGATGTCCAGTGTCTAGCTACCCAGCCTGGGCTACTTCAGATAGCTCTAATGGGTAATCATTGGATGTAAAACAAATCAAACTATCAAACATGAACTAAGGATTTGCTAGACTGAATATAGATTCACTGACAAGATGCAACTTGAAAGTGGATATAATAGTGGTAAGGAGGAGGCTGGACATCATATGTATCTATGAAACAATGAAACAAGGAGAAAGGACAATGCAGCAAAGTTTATTATGGCTTGGGATACACAGCCTACTAGATAGTGGGAGGACAGAATAAAAATGGTCTTGGGATTGTGTTTCAGGGGAGTTTTCAGAAGACAGTGAGAGAAATCAGCAGAATTACTGATAGACTCATGGCAGTTAGACTCTAGTGTAAAGATAGTATTCATAATCTCAGTATATGCACCATAGCAGGGTCACAATAGTGAGAAAAAGAGTGCATTCAGGAAGCAGTTTATATTACCTATTAGATAAAGCAGGAGAACATGATTAAGGACCAGAATGTTGAGAAAGACAGGACAGGAAGTGAGGACTATCTGGGTTCAATTGGGTGGCGTTGCAGGAATAAAGAAGGAGAGACCATTTTAGACTTCTTCCTGGCAAATGGCTTGGTTGTAGCCAGTGCATGGTTAATTAGGGGCCAACATATGGTTTATCATGATCAAATACATGCTTCATCCTGTAGTCCTGAGACTGACTCCTTCAATTTACAATTCCAAACAGTATGATTCTGACCAATTCACTTGTTCCACACAATGATCTTGAGTTGCCACTGAAAAGGGTCGCTTGTGTCCAGTGGGTTTTCCTGATTAATGAACAAGTAAAATGAAGAGAAAAAAAGAGGTTATGTTCAATAATATACAAAATGAGTATCTCCTAAAAAGTTATAATAGCTTTTTAGGAGACAGTCTTGCATGCTCATCTTGTCTTCTAGCAATAAATGAGGATTTTCTTGAAAGAAATATGAACTATCCCTAACATATGATATTAGATGAGGCAATAATGTATTTATAAAGGGTACAAGTCATGTTATAAGTCGTTTCCAATAATGCGTTTCTGCTAAAAATTATAGACCTACCAAAAGGTAGATTAAGCTGATTCCATACAGGCAGTGGTAGACAGTAAGACACAAACAATGGTGCACTGATGAAAAAAAGTCTTCTGTATGCATCATCCTCTGAAAAATAGCTTAGCATAACATCCTTCCTTGAGTAACAAATTGTGAAATTTCTTAGCAGTCTACTTACAGATTTCCAAGTCCACCTACACACATATTGCTTAATATTTATAACAAATACATTCCTGCTTGTTTATCAAATAAATGCTGATTGGTTTTAAACCCATTTAAGGCGTCCCATTGGAGTTTAGATAAAAGAAAGTGCATATTACCTTCATATTTATACAAACTTTTAAAAGAGTACATGCATTTCATGATTTAACTTATCAGAAATGTGATGACATTTGCATTCTTCTGGTGGGAGGGTAGATCTCAATTCGGGGTCTTATGTTATTGTCGAATGCATTTGGAATAAACTTTAAATTTAAAATCTCCAACTGTATAACAGAAGATTAATTTCCCTAGATGTTTAATATATTACATTATTGCTTGCATTCAGTATTGTCCTGTCAGATTGAAAATTACATGCGACATCGAAATTGCAAGAAAACGTTACCTTTTGTAACATTTTCTGTATTTCTCGATAGGGCGCTCATTTCATTTCTTTTTTTTTTTTTCAAACACCTTTATTGAATTATCACTTACATTCATATAAAAGTAATCAAACTTTATTAACATAACAAATATTATACTTCACATATATTTCTATATGTCATATAACCTGAGCGACAGGCTGCTAATTTCTGACTCAATCCTGGTTTGTAATATGGCATATATGTCTGCTATGTCCCACCTGATCATGAAGGGATTCACATCCAGATCAGGAGAGGTCATTGTACCCCTGTACTCTTCACTTATCAGACCAATGATTGAGTACAACGCCCCATTCGGAATTACCTTACCCGACACCTGCAGCAGTTGGAAAGACCCCAAAAGTTCCTCACCAAAAGGATAAAGGGGCTCAAACATATGTCATACGCTGCCCGACTGAAGAAACTCCAGCTCTATTCAGTCACATACCGTCTGCTCAGAGGTGATCTGTGCCTGACATACAAGGCCATGTCCAACCCAGAATTAATGGACATGCTCCACCTCAAAAAATCCAAATCCACCAGAGCCAAGAAAGCAAGAGACTTAAACCTCAACACGGATATAAATAGGACATGCTGGAGGGACAGATTCATCACCCAGAGACTCCCTACACTATGGAACAGAATCCCAGTCCATGTGAGGCAGAGCCCCTCACTGACTCTGTTCAAGAGAAATCTTGACGAGTGGATGGGAGATCGTAGGTTTACCCCGGGAATCATCTCTGTATCACTGCTGGACAGAGGCACAGCAAATTAATGGGTATAGTATTCTCATCCTAAGGGGTGGTGAAAGCCACACACACTCTGGCTAGGCTTATAAATGCCCTAGGGCAGATAGCCTAGTATGAACCTATGAACCCATAAAGAACTAAAATTACTTTTTGGATATTCTGCATTCAGTATGGATCTAGAACAATCTCGTCCTTGTGGCATGTTCTTTCATTGAATCTCAGTTGGTTCAAGATTGATTAATAAGATCACTGAAAAAAGGAAACTGGGGGTAGCCTTCGATTGACAGTCTTGATACCAGCCAGTTAAGACACATTGTCAAATATTTCTTGACAGAAACAAACTCCTTATTTTGAATATAGTGGTTAGTATCCCTGCCCAGTTCTTCACTTTAACTCTTTTTCTAATGTTTTGGTTTCTTCATTACTGTCTTAGATAATTATATATAACACAGAAGCTGACCACTCCATTTTTAAGTTGCATGCACATCTTTTTTACTTTGGCAGTGATTGTATTATGCTTCGGAGTATCAGAATTCATTAGTATTCATAGTCATTTTATTCCACATCAGTACATAATAGCAAAATTGCTATTCATCAAGATTAGACCAGTTTACAGGCATTGCTGTATTCTGGGCTGTGGTGTAGTTCCTGTGTTGTCCATTACCTTACTTGGATAGAAGGAAGTTTCTTTGCTCACCAGTGGGAGTGGGGAGCCTTGAGCAGCCTACCTGTCCTTGGGGGAAGTGACCTCGGCACAAGAAGCTGTAGTAATTGGTTGTTTGGGACCATTCCTAGCTCTTTTGTAGTTCACTGTTTAAAATCCGCCTCTGGGCATTTTTTTCTGGCTATACTGCTCAGACAAGCTCCACGTGGGTTTACAGAGTGGTCCTAGCAGCAAGGAACTCGAAAAAGCGACTACATTCTGGATTTAAGTACCTTTGCTTTTTTTTCACTGGAAATAGCTTCTGTAGCTTACTTTGAACTAGCCTGAACTGTTTTTTAACTGATTGCTGCATTTATTTTAAAATCTGCACTTAAAGTTACATTTAGTCGAATTTGATCGAAAGTTTGCTTGTTTGTTTGTTTAATTTAACTGTGGAGGCTGCCCACTAAAGTGTGCCAGCCTGTGTAACTAATTTATCACTGTCTCTGCATTTTCTGTGTGTTCCTACCAAAAAAACGGAAAAACAAAAAAATAATCCTTGTTTTCCCACCTTCCTCGACTAGCTTAGACCAGTTTACAGGCATTGCTGTATTCTGGGCTGTGGTGTAGTTCCTGTGTTGTCCATTATCTTACTTGGATAGAAGGAAGTTTCTTTGCTTACCAGTGGGAGTGGGGAGCCTTGAGCAGCCTACCTGTCCTTGGGGGAAGTGACCTCAGCACAAGAAGCTGTAGTAATTGGTTGTTTGGGACCATTCCTAGCTCTTTTGTAGTTCACTGTTTAAAATCCGCGTTTGCGGCTTTGCTGCGATGCGCATAGCGCAGCGCCGGTTAAACAAGGTTAAACTTTTTCAGGCTCCGCCAAGTCTGCTCTTCAAATTTTCCCTTAAGGAAGCTCTACTCTTAGTATAACCAGAATACTCACTGTATTATAAGCCTAGCAGTTGTTCTCAATACTTCTCTACTAAGTAAGCACTCTCGTACTAAGTAAAGCACTACATCTACTTACCACCCCTGTGAATACCCACTTCCCTTAAAGGTATACCACTCCCTTATACTGTTCTAGCATGTCGAGTGGTAGATTACTGGCGTTGTCTCCAGTTCAGCTGGTCAATCTGGGCATCTTGAGACAATGCTACAATTGTCTCATGTACACAGACAACCCTCTCCTCCTCCCAACAAACACAATTACATGTGAGAGATGCAACTATATAGCCAAACTGGAGGCTGAACTCTCTCAACTCAGGGCTGGCATGACCAGACAGGAGGAGATGGCAATCACACACACAACAATCCCAGTCCCACATAGACCTACCACAACTGCAAACCAAACACATAAAAACACAAAGACATACTCGGAGGCTCTAATAAAAAACTTACCAAAACAACAGAGGCTCCCAAAGCAGACATCCAAAAATCCACCACCTCAAAACAAAACACATGCAACACATACTTCAATAAATCAGTGTGTCAACCAATCACAGCCCTTAAGGCCAAACACCTTGCCTGATACACTAGTAATAGGTGACTCTATAGTCAGACACACTGATGTCCCGCTGACCAGGCTGAACAAGGAGAAGGTGACTGTGAGCTGTCTATCGGGAGCTAGGATCCGCCACATAACACACGCACTCAGGTCACTCCAAAGTAAGTACAAATATGACTCCGTCATTGTCCATGCTGGTGTGAATGAACTGAGACGTACCTCCCTGGACTACATGAAAAGAGACATAGAGGAGCTCTCAGATTATGTAGCCCAGGCTGGTATGACCCTGACCCTGAGCAGCATCTTGCCCTCACCAAGAATGATACCACAATACAAAGACAAGATGATCAGCTTTAACAATTGGCTCAAGTACTGGTGTCATTCTAAGGGGATCCAATGTCTGTCTGCCTGGGATGATATGTTGGACAAGCCACGCTGCTTAAGGGATGGCTTACACCTGTCACCACTGGGCTTCCGGATATTGGCTAAGGCTCTTGCCACCCCATAGTGCCTTTTTAGGCAAGGCTCAAAAGACAAACCCACCTCCTTAGAAAACAAAAATGGAAAAAACTAAGGGTAATGCTGCTCAACGCCAGAAGTCTAAATCTCAAGATGCAGGCACTTGATGCACCCCTCAGCATGGAGAACATCGATGTCTGTGCAGTAACTGAAACCTGGTTCAAGGCTCCTGAGAGCACCCCAGCACTACCAGGCTATACCTCGTATCATGCTTTTCGGCCCCAAAACCCGGGCGAACCACAAGGAGGGGAGTGTCCATATTCATAAAGGACACCCACACCTCCAGGTTAGTAGCAACACATGAAGCATCAGAGACCATACAGGTGCAACTAACCATAGGCAAAACTGCTATACAACTGGTAGCATGTTACAGACCACCCTCCCAATCTCAAGAACCCCACTCAGCCTTCCTGAAGACATTGGAGGATATGAATGTATCACAAAATACCATCATACTGGGAGACTTCAACTACCCAAACATAGATTGGGTACATTATTCTAGCCCTAATACCCTAGCCCAAAGGTTCCTGGAATTCATAAATTCAAATGCACTGGAACAACTAGTCACCTCTCCCACTAGGGAGATAATATACTAGACCTGATCATCACAAACATGGGGACAAAATGCTCCACACCAGAAGTATACCCCTCACTAGTGAGATCTGACCACAAACTAATCACCCTGGATATACATATCCCACCTCCACCCCAGCACAAAAGACCACAGTGAAAAACTTCTCAAAAGCAGACTTCACTCTTCTTAAGACTGAGATGGTATCCTTTAAGCCCACTGTGCCAGTGGATACCACATCCCACAATGCCAAATCCTTCACAAATGCTTTCTATGGACATCTCCAAGAATGCATGGATCATGCAATCCCAAACAAATCCAAGTCCCTCTCCACCAAATGTAAGCATCCTGTCTGGTGGACCTCAGCCATAAACAAATTGTATAACAAAAGAAGGAAGCTACTGCACGTCAGAGCGAAATCCCATGAAGGGAAGACATCTCTGATCAACATTAGCAGAAAACTACGTTCTCTCATAAAAACATCCAAGTCAAACTTTGAGAGAAAAATCGCTAAGGACACTAAAGATAACCACAAAGCCTTCTTCAGCTATGTTAGAAACCTGGGCGGAAACCCTCAGATATGTTCAGAGTTGGTTCGCAACAACAAAAAATACACTGAACCCACAGATATTGCTAACATTCTGGCTGATAGGTTCAGTGCAAATTTCTCGCCTCCTTCACCCCCAAAAGAAGAAATACTTATCCCAGTTGAATGTAATCTCCCTGTCATCTCAGATGTCCAAGTGAGAACCGCCCTAAACAAAGCAAAAAACACAGCATCAATGGGACCTGACGGTATCCCGGGGTGTGTGTTACGGGAACTCCAAGGGGAGCTAAACCCACACATAAAAATGCTATTTAACCTTAGCCTTACTGGGATATGTACCTGAACACTGGCGTACAGCAACAGTGGTCCCACTCCACAAGGGGGTGCCTCTACAGACCCTGGAAACTACCGCCCCATAAGCTTGACTAGCCTGGTCTGCAAAGCTATGGAAAGAATCATTATGGAACTCATAAACAGAGACATAGGGGACCTACAGACGCTTGACCCCACCCAGTTCGGCTTTGTAAAGGGCAGATCCTGCCTTTTAAACCTGGTTGACTTTTTCGAAACAGTCACTAGAGCCATTGATGAGGGCAAAGCAGTCCATACAGCATACCTGGACTTGGCTAAGGCCTTCGACACAATACCCCACTCAGGCATCATAGATAAGCTAAACAGCTTAAAAGTAAACCCTTATGTCACTAGATGGGTTGCAAACTGGCTAAAGGACAGAACCCATAAAGTGAAAATCGCTGGAGCAATGTCAGACTCAAAGCCAGTCACAAGTGGTGTCCCACAGGGATCTGTCCTGGGACCCCTCTTGTTCGGCATTTGTTTCTCAAATGTTAAAGCAAACATGGGAGGGCTGTGGCTGACATAGTTCGCAGATGACTGCAAACTAGGTGCCATAGTCGATACACCAGCAGATACACACATCCTACAAAAAGGCCTCACTGAAACGGACAACTGGTGCCGTAGTCACGGCCTTAAACTAAATGCGAAAAAATGTATAGTTATCCCTTTTGGAAAAAACAAAGTACCCACAAATTATCACATAGACAGCAACCCACTGAGTACGGAAAAAGTAATCAGAGACCTAGGGACCCAAGTAGACAGCGACCTCTCATTTAACACCCACGTTGCCAAAGTGGTTAGAAAAACATTCTACCTTGCACACCTCATCATGAAGGGTTTCACATCCAGATCCAAGGATGTCATTGTACCCCTATATTCCTCCCTCATCAGACCCATGATTGAGTACAATGCCCCATTTGGTATGTACCTCACCCGGCACTTGCAACAGCTGGAGAGACCACAAAAGTACCTCACCAAAAGGATCAAGGGTCTCCAACATATGTCTTATTCTGCCAGACTAAAGAAACTTCAGCTTTATTCCATAGCATACCGCCTGCTCAGAGGTGATCTCTGCCTGACATACAAGGCCATGTCCAATCAGGATCTGATGGACATGCTCCACCTCAAAAAATCCAAATCCATCAGGACCACGAGAGCTAAAGACTTAAACCTCGGCACAAGTATCAATAGGACATGCTGGAGGGATAGATTCATAACCCAGAGGCTTCCCATGCTTTGGAACAGGATCCCAGTTCGTATTAGGCAGAGCCCCTCACTGAATCTCTTCAAGAGAAATCTTGATGAGTGGATGGGAGATCGTAAGTTTACCCCAGGGGTCACATCTGTGTCACTGCTAGACAGAGGCACATTAAACTAATTCTATTATATAAGGGGACCTTCACTGTGTCACTACTAGACAGAGGCACAGTATTCTAGATTTTATCTGTACATTTTTGTACCATTTCATGGGGTGGCAAAAGCCACATCACTATGGCTAGGCTTACAAATGCCCCAGGGCAGATAGCCTAGTACTATACTATGAAACTATGAAACTATGGTGGCATTGGCTGAGATGTTAAAGAGTGCATACCCCAATGCATGAGATCTAAATCCTCTTATTTCCCAACAGTTAAACAGGCTAAAATATATGTATGTGTAGATTGCCAAAAATGTATCCATTTCTGCATAAAAGTTATTTTGCACAGCAGTGTGAATCAGAAGAGCAGGCATACCATTATTCAGTTTATCACTTCGTTCTCTGAGATTAAATAAAACAAAAATCTTTCTTCTTGTGATAACTACCATTACTGCAAATTAATTCCTCCATTTATCTATGAGAGTTTTGTTTTGAATTGTTTGTTAAGGCTATTGGAACAATTGCTGCATTACATCAAACCATCCACAACCTATTTTTCCTATTCTTGCACACTGGGTAAGGGGGTCATTTCAACAGAGACAGTCATCTAAAGCCAAGGTTTGCACCACTAGGTGGCCAGCCCTGATGTGGTGATTCTTCAACACTACACACTTGCACACACACTAACAGTTATGGCCAATTTAGAGTATCCAGTCCAGCTACTACATATCTTTGGGATGTGGGAGGAAACTGGAACACCAGGAGGAAACGCACATGAACACAAGGGAGGAAATGTAAACTCCACACAGGAGGCACTCCTCCTTAGAATCGAAATGGAGAACCTCTTGCTGTGAGGTGACAGATATCCACTGTGTCACTGTGCAGCCCTTACTTACTGCATTCAAAATATTGGAAATCATATCAATAGATACATAAGTTAATACAAAAAGAAAAAATATGCATAATACATTACTATACCCAATAATAAAACTAAATGTTTATTTTAGTAGTTCCTTGACAGCCACTCTTTCAAGCAGGAAAAAAAAATAAAAATCATGATGGCTTAGACTCATAGACAAAAGATGTACAATTGTCAGTAGTAAATGGTGTGAAGCATGCACCATGGCCTGGCCCAAAGGTAATGAGGTCTGCATCATGGTCAGCAGACAGCACTGACATAATGAAGAAAGGATTGCATTATAAAACAGAGCTGCCATATTATGATGAGGAGCAACACAGGTAACAGGTAATACAACAAGCAGGTGTGTGATCAGCATGCTGTATGTCACTATCTAGGCAAGGCACTATGTCACAGTTCATATGTGCTCACTCTGTCAGTCAAGTGTCACACAGCTACCAGTCCAGGTAGCTTACTGAGGGTCAGTATAACAAGGTACCAACCCAACTGTTGTGTAGTTATTTATTTATTTATTTTATTTCTATATTTTACTGGGAAAGTCTGACTGGGCAACAAGTAACCCATTTTCAATACAGGCCGATGGCAAAAAGCTCCATTATAATAAACACAACTATGATAATAATAATAAAAAAAAAATGCTTTACATAAAATGTAGATATACAAGTATTTGGTAAGAATAAATCGTTAAATTGTTTAACATTAATAGAAATCATGAGGGTTGTGGAAGGAGTAGGACAGAGAAGTAGAAAATATAAAATGCAAAAGAGGTAAACAGAGAAGGAGAAGAACAAGGAAATTATACTGAAATGATGAAGAATAACAGATATAAAAAATGAAGTAAAGGAAATTATCCAGGATTTAAAAAAAATAAGGGGCAGGGTAAGGAAGGAAAATGAATGAGAAAAAAAAGAGCACTTTGGGGTAAGGTGGAGTAAGGATGACTTGTCATGATGAAGGTATGCCAGCAGTTATTAAAAAGGTACTACTACTGTCACATGGATCAATTAGTGATGATGGACTCCTAGGAGAGGACAGAAGGGGGGATATGACAAAAAAGAAAAAGGAATATAGCAAGCATATCAAAACACACAAGGTAACCATGAGTCATAACAGCTGTAGAAAGAAAGGAATATTGTTTGAGGGGTAGACAGGACACATACCAATATATAAAGAAGAATGGTTTGTGGTGTAGGTAGAAAGGTAGAAGAAGATGTAGTAGAACAAAGGAATGCAACAGGGGAAGATGAATCTGAAATGCAAACAAACAGCAGTGGTGTTCACACAAAAAAATGGAAGGGCAATGGAGGGGCCTAGTCTGACAGAGGGAAGAATACTGCCGAATGGGAGATTTGTACAGTGTGCATGGTATGGAGAATGACACAATATGGAAGGGAATAACTAGGTGGGATAAGATAGTGGCCATGGATGTATACTAGGCTGGTTCAAACAACACCTAGTTATCAGTTACCTCTTTGAATTATGACATGGGCAGGCTGTGCCTTATATGGTGTGATTGTCTAGGCCTGAAAGCTGCATGTCTCAACAAGCCACAGAAGAAAGCACTCCGCTCTGCCATGGTGGTCAGTCAGTTCTGCCTCCACCTTGGATGACTCTTGTCTCTGCAAATGACACAGGAAAACAAGGGGAGGCTCGTCCAGACCATGGTGAGGAGAGGATTTCCCATTCGAGAAGTAGTCTATAATGGTACCAGTGATCCCTCTAAGTCACATCAAGCATGGTGACCTCCATCTCCCTTCTGAGCAGCAGACCATATGTCCACTGTTGACCCAGTACCAGAAGCATTGGCTGGCTCATGCCAAGATGGCTGTTGCTACTACATGACCTTGATGTCAAGTAAACCTGCAGAAGGATGAGAAAAAGAGAATAGATTAGTGCTCACATATGGTACACATATAGTTGCAGCTACACAGTGAAGCACCACATGTGGCATGTACACCCTGCTGCTGCAAGAGTTACTCCCACATTCATGTGGCATGTACACCCTGCTGCTGCGAGTTACTCCCACATTCATGTGGCATGTACACCCTGCTGCTGCAAGAGTTACTCCCACATTCATGTGGCATGTACACCCTGCTGCTGCAAGAGTTACTCCCACATTCATGTGGCATGTACACCCTGCTGATGCAAGAGTTACTCCCACATTCATGTGGCATGTACACCCTGCTGCTGCAAGAGTTACTCCCACATTCACGTGGCATGTACACCCTGCTGCTGCAAGAGTTACTCCCACATTCATGTGGCATGTACACCCTGCTGCTGCAAGAGTTACTCCCACATTCTGCAGCATCCTGCCATCTTCAGTCATTACTCCTCAGCTTCTAAAAGAAAATATGCACACCTCACTACACAGCTACACTTGGTTATAGGAGAAAGCTCAAGAAAAAAAAAATCTGCTGGACATACCTTTCTCTGTCTGCTGAAGCATCACCTCCCACTACTGTGTGGCCATGGTGAGTAGGAAGGGAAGGTTAGATACCAAGCAAGGTATGGGGAATGACACAATAAAGAGGGGTGCACATGAGAGGGGATAGTGTGGTGCCATAGATCTTGAAACAGGTCAGAGTTGTGCCACCTTTGCTTACTATACTGATACACACTGGTCACCAGAACAGAAAACGCCAGTCAAATCACTGACTGTCCTAGCAAGCTTGGGCCAAGCATCAACCTTGCACAAGGGCAATCACACTGGCCCAACAGATGATCAGAGAATTCTCTATACAGCAATAACAAGAATATCTTGGGCATGGTACACCATGTAGCCGTCCTGGAGTTAACAGGGCCTAATGATGCCACAACCACTTCTCTGGTTCAGCCATGGAGCAAAATGTTTGTTACTTGCACATGGAAAAACATTTGGGCAGCATGTGAAGTACAGCATAGCACAGGAACAGGTCACTACCAAACCTTCATAGCTCAGTTCTGTAGCTCATCTGGTCCATGCAGACTGTGTGCACAGGCATAATGGCCACAATTCCTTACTGCTATGCTGACTATGACTTGTGACAACTAGACTGGGAAGCACTTTGTGTTCTTTTTGTCAATGACAAATAGTGGAGCTAAATAAACTCATAACCATTAATGCTACACCATGAGGCCCTTATTAGTGTGATATAAACTGCTTTGATATTTTGCACACAAATTCTTACAGATGAAAATCTGGGGAATGCAGGACATGACAAAGTGAATCTCAGGAAGTGAACAAAAAAGAATGAATGCAGAAAACCCATCTGGTATTGTAGCCCAGCAGTGTGTAATTCCTACCTGTGGTGGATGGAACTGACCAAGCGGCAGATGCTATAGCGTATATGTGAGTGGGAACACAGAACAATATTACATGTATCTCAAGTTAAATTGTTATCATGGACAAGCTATGCACATTGAACACCTATGGATGGATGGATATGACACAAGAGACATGAAGACCTCTGTATACAGGGTTAGGCATGGCTACACGACCTGCACTACAGTGGTTGCAGACACAGAAGTGGTGATAATCCTTGTCACACATCTTGTGTATCTAAATGAGATGATGAGGCTTGGGTGTTCGTTTAAGTAGTTTATTACACACAAACACATCAGGATTGATGACTGGAACATTAAACTTAAACGAACTCACTAACTGACTGACTGCTACATGCATACATGCTTTCACTCTGATTGCTTACTCAAAATGGCACTCTTGCTTGCACATGTTCAATACTTATATGCATGTACCCACTGACTGGAAAGCTTCTTAAAAGTACATCACACATTCTGATCTACACTCCTCAGACTTAACGCTTGAGACCCTTCATCTTGCTGTTCATGAATTTTTCCATAACTTTATACTATTTTTATCTCAGTGGACATACAGAGGTACCATGACTGCTTGTTAACATTATCGGCTTCATGGATGATGAAGGTTCCCAACACTGCATAGCCCGTCATGATCCACACACCTCATTCCATAATTCAGCACCTTCTCTGTCACAGGCTGCATCAAGCCACAAACTGCAGGCCACCACAGTAGACATATCCAAAGTGCACAACACAGCAGCTGAAAACTCAAGTATGTGATCTCTGACTCATCTTAACCTACTAGTAGCACTAGTAGCACTAGTAGCACTAGTAGCACACACAACCACCAATGACTCCCTTTGTTGCTCTACTTCGTATTATGGTGCTGCTGTAAGCTGTTAGTGTGTCCCACCAACCACTTGTGGATGAGGTGATGATGACGATTGTTTCCTGCCC
>NC_056726.1:1200367712-1200370212 GCF_019279795.1 Protopterus annectens
CATAATCAGCTATAGAATATTCTGGCACAGCTGTGGAAAAGAGTGTAACTGGCTATGCTCTAGATCGAAGTACTGGTATCCTTAACTTTGAACCATGTGACACAACTCATATAATCCTAATAATATTAGAGGTCAATGTACAAGGATTCACAAATTGTGGAAATACCAGCTGTGTAACTGCAACACAGAGGACCCCATTTAATCACCCATACAAAGTTCCAGTGCAAGTAAGTTTTTCCAGAAAACTAAGTATTGAAAGAAACCCTAACTAATGTGACTTAGTGTAAAACTACAAGAAGCAAATTTAGATTAAAGAAAGAAAGAGAGTAAGTAGTATTTATTTACTTAAATATGTTTCCTGAGGTTGATTGCTGATCCAGTTACTCCAATTTCAGGTTTGTGACAGGAGCATAAGTGGCTTCCTACTGAAATGTCGGCACTCAGAATGTCAAGTGCTAAAAAACTGAAAAAAAAGACCAAAAATACAGGAGAAGAGAGAATTTTGAAAAACACTCTTCTCCTTACAACTTTTTTTTTGCAAGGAGACACCCCCACTAGAGCATCGGCTTTATACAGTCTTTGCAATGACTTTCATACAGTATTTATAGAAACTGAATTTTTAGATCTTGTGTAATCTATTCATCAAGTAGCTATTGGCTGCTGAACAAATCAAGAAAGGGTAGAATAAAGGGGGAGGGAAGTGAAGACACCCAGGCAAACTGGGTCAGAATGTGCTTAAATGACCGCTCTGAAAAGAAGTTTATCTATATACTGGTTGAGCTCTCAGGATACACACTTTTAGCTGCACTTCAGAATAGGATTGGTGGATTTAACTATAACTCAAATTCAGGCATGGATAATGCAGCATTTAGCCATGGCTAGTGTAGTTTAATCTCTGTTTGTAAATCCTGCATTACCCACAAGCAAATATGAGCTATTGCTGTTATGCAATAACATTATAAAAAAGAGTCATTTGGCATTCCATTTTTAAATAGTCACTCTATGAACAGACTGTAAATATCTTCAGCCTTCTCTGCCATGTATCAGATGCGTAATTGATGCACTGCCCAAGGGAGCTAGCAAATTATTGCCTAACCAATGAAGGAAGAGAGCCCCACAATAAAACTTCTGAAGAAAGTCATTACAAAAGTCCAAACTCTGTATGTAAAACCAGAAGTTTCTCTGGCACATGTAAACTGTAACATACTAGACATGCAACAAAATTCAGGCTGACCCCCTATTAAACATCTTGGCACTGTATGGTAATTCAAGTATGTGAGTATCCAATTGGAAATAAAAAGTGAGACTGTTTGCATCACATGTTAAGGTCTGATGATTGGCTGGATTAGAGTAGAATGTTACTACTGTCTGAGCTGTTGATACATCACTTTATCACCTTATGTAAGGAGTGCGCAGCAGTAGAAAAGTAGGCATAGAAAAGTGTGGCCTTAAAAGCTTAATGCTAACCATGGTCTATTTACCAAAATAAAGAATGGTGTTTAGATTAATATGAACACTGTAAAATAATAGGCTTTCATAAAATTAAGAGAAAATCTAACAAAATAAACTATCCCCACTATATGAAATGTTTTGAAGAAAATATCATCAAAATTACATATTAAAAACAAATTTGCAACAAAACAGACTTTCAAAAATTGATAAGATGGGGAATACCATCCAGTCACCCCAAAACGAATAGTAATGAAGTTTGGTGACACCCACAATAATGCAGTATGGATAAACAAAGAGTAAGTGCTAAATTATCAAAGTTTCAACCAATACTGGATTCCGTCCAGTTTGAGCTTCTAACTTTGGAGGATCGCCCGTTTTGCATATGTTTTTGGAGGCATCCTCACCATTTAACAATAATATAACTCATGCTCTGTAAGAATTCCTAGATGCTGCCATGTATCAGTTCAGAGACTGTCACAGTTTCCTCAGTACACAATACACAACTTTATGCAACATTCCAAAGATGTTTTTAATCTTTTAAACTTAGAAAGATATTTTTATGATTCATGTTCCATTCTCTGCTGTGTATCATAACAAACTAGTCAGTTTATCTCGATTTGTTTCCCTTTACAAATAATAGTGTGCTTAGTTCATGCAAGATTATCTGTAATTTTGAAAGGATAAAAAAATGGACAATCTCAGATTTTTGTGATGAGGCTGAAAGCACAGTAATAATCCACTCTTTGGGAGAATTAAAACTAATTACTTGGTAAAAAGTCATGGAAAACCATTTCCACATAAAACATGCATAATTTGTCCCTCCTTTGCTACCATCACTCCAATGACCTGCAGATTTTTGCATTGAAAGCTACTGCCACACTCCACCAGTTGTCTATAAACAGATTGGTGTTCTGCATTAATAAGACCTTCATATTGTTCATTGAAAGCTACTGCCACACTCCACCAGTTGTCTATAAACAGATTGGTGTTCTGCATTAATAAGACCTTCATATTGTTCATTGAAAGCTACTGCCACGCTCCACCAGTT